>NW_026639745.1:0-518 GCF_028554395.1 Pezoporus wallicus
CTTTTCCTCCTGGCTCTTCGGCTCTGAGAGCAGAGGCCAGACGTTCGTGCTCTACTGACTGTGCTGCTGGGCAGCCAAGAGCAACGAGCAGAGAAGTTGGATTCAAATGAACTTCTCGGTATGAAAGTGAGGAGCGACAGCAATGATGGAGGCACTGTTGCAAAGCTGACTGTGTGCAGAAGATTCAGAGCACCAGCTTTCCCTCCTGGCTCTTCGATTGTGGGAGCAGACGGCAACTGTTCGTGCTCTACTCACTGTGCTGCTGGGCAGCCGAGAGCAAGCTCTGAAGAGGGTGCATTCAAATGGACCTTTAGGTATGACACTGAGGAGCGACAGCAATGATGGTGACACCGTTGCAAAGCTGACTGTGTGCTGAAGATGCCCAGCACATGCTTTCCCTCCTGGCTCTTCGACTGTGGGAGCAGACGGCAACCGTTCGTGCTCTACTCACTGTGCTGCTGGGCAGCCGAGAGCAAGCTCCGAAGAGGGCGCTTTCAAATGGACCTTTCGGTATGAAA
>NW_026639747.1:0-511 GCF_028554395.1 Pezoporus wallicus
ACAAGTGCACGTGACACAGCAAGAGATCTGTGCGTCTGCTGCACGTGAAGGGGAACAATTCCTTTTGGTGTTAGAACTGCAGAGTCAGATTTATCTCCAACACAACTCAACCATGTACCAAGGAAACAGGCAGGCAATTTTCAGCTGTACCTGCAGTGCCCTGCTAGCAACTGCACAGCTGGGGACTCCAGAAATAGCTGGGACCTCTTCTCCCAAGGAACCCACCAGTGACAGGAAGGAAACACACGCTCTTCTCTGTGACACCAGGGGTCACTGCTTCAGCTGAGCTCTAATCCCTGTTCAGAATCACACCAACCCACTGTGCATTCAGCACACCAGTAGCTTTTATCAAAACCTGACCTCCCTAGAACACTTCAGTTGTAGAGGCACTAAGTATTTATGTACAGGGGTGGAAGGGACCTTAGAGCTCATCCAGCTCCAACCTCTGCCACGGGCAGGGACACCTTCCACATGGAAGGAGCAGCTTGCTCCAAGCCCCTGTGTCCAACCC
>NW_026639748.1:0-507 GCF_028554395.1 Pezoporus wallicus
TTGGGTGCTGAGCTCAATGGGACCCCCCCGTTGGGTGCTGAGCTCAATGGGACCCCATTGGGTGCTGAGCTCACCCTGCAGGCCCATGACGCTGCTGACCACCAGGATGTGGCCGCTGCGCCGGCGCTTCATGGCGGGGAGCACGGCGCGGATCATGCGCACGGCCCCGAAGAAGTTGGTCTCGAAGACGCCCTTCATCTGCTCCACGCTCGTGCTCTCCAGCGGCCCCACCAGCCCCACGCCCGCGTTGTTCACTGCGCCCCACGCGTGAGTCCCGTCACTGCCCCATCGCTGCCCCACGGCTGCCCCATGGCTGCCCCATGGCTGCCCCATGGCTGCCCCGTCACTGCGCCCCACGCGTGAGTCCCGTCACTGCCCCACGGCTGCCCCACGGCTGCCCCATGGCTGCCCCATGGCTGCCCCGTCACGGCTGCCCCATGGCTGCCCCGTCACTGCGCCCCACGCGTGAGTCCCGTCACTGCCCCACGGCTGCCCCATGGCTGCCCC
>NW_026639749.1:0-509 GCF_028554395.1 Pezoporus wallicus
GTTGCTTTCACTGTTCACTTTCATACATGAAAAGCATTGGAATGGAATCAGTCCAGAGCCTGCTCTCTGCTGCGCAGCAACACAGTCAGCACAGAATGAACAGTGGCATCTGCTCCCACGGCAGAAGGACCAGCAGGGAAAGCTAGTGCTGGGCCTCTTCAGCACACAAGCAGCTTTGCAACGGTGTCACCATCATTGCAGTCTCTCCTCGGTTTCATACCTAAAAGTCCATTTGAATCCAAATTCTCAGGTGGTCTCCCTCAGCTGCCCAGCAGCACAGTGAGTACAGCACGAACGTTTGGCCTCTGCTCCCACAGCAGAAGAGCCAGGATTGAAAGCTGGTACTGGACCTGTTTTAGCACACAATCACCTTTACATTGGTGCCTCCATCGTTGCTTTCACTGCTCACTTTCATACAGGAAAAGCATTTGAATGGAATCAGTCCAGAGCCTGCTCTCTGCTGCGCATCAACACAGTCAGCACAGAATGAACAGTGGCATCTGCTCCCA
>NW_026639750.1:0-517 GCF_028554395.1 Pezoporus wallicus
CCATTCCCAACCCCCCCAGTCCCATTCCCCTTCCCTTCCCTCAGTTCCCATTCCCCTTCCCTCAGTTCCCATTCCCATTCCCTCAGTTCCCATTCCCCTTCCCAACCCCCTCAGTCCCCATTCTCATTCCCATTCCCTCAGTGCCCACTCCCCTTCCCAAACCCCTCAGTTCCCATTCCCCTTCCCTCAGTTCCCATTCCCATTCCCAACCCCCTCAGTGCCCATTCCCATTCCCTCAGTGCCCATTCCCATTCCCAAACCCCTCAGTTCCCATTCCCCTTCCCCTTCCTTCAGTTCCCATTCCCAATCCCCCTCAGTTCCCCTTCCCCTCCCCTCACTCCCCCTTCCCCACCCCCTCCTGTCCCTTTGCCCGTCCCTCAGTTCCCATTCCCATTCCCAAACCCCTCAGTTCCCATTCCCTCAGTGCCCATTCCCATTCCCTCAGTGCCCATTCCCCTTCCCATTCCCATTCCCAACCCCCTCAGTGCCCATTCCCTCAGTGCCCATTCCCCTTCCC